>NW_026999416.1:0-7500 GCF_037126465.1 Ornithodoros turicata
TGGCTGGATCTCGTAGGGAGCAGACGTATGTTCTCCGCGCTCGCTCAGTTTCTGCCTGGAAGTTGCCGCGGGGGAAAAGGTGAGTGAGTGATTTTGACGCGCTCCTTTTCTCGTATGTTTGCCGTGTTTAGCGGTGACCGCGCTCGTGTTAAGCCTTTTCTCGCATGTTTAGACTTGTTTTGCGGTGTCCAAGCCTGTTGACGCATGTTTAGCGATGTGTGGTTCCCGCCTTGTGTTAGCTGCATAGTGTTGTGGTTAGGGCTAAGCGATCGCCCCCGTAAGCCTCTTTCCTCGTATGTTTGCCGTGTTTAGCGGTGACCGCGCTCGTGTTAAGCCTTTTCTCGCATGTTTAGCGATGTGTGGTTCCCGCCTTGTGTTAGCTGCGTAGTGTTGTGGTTAGGCCTAAGCGATCGTCCCCCCGTAAGCCTTTTTCCCCGATGTGTACTGTTTTCTGTTTTAGCAGTAGCGGTTAGACCTTTTCTCTCGCATGCCTAGACTTGCTTAGCAGTGCTGTCATTTTTACCCGCCGCTAGTATCTTGTTCTGTCTTTCTCGTCTAGAGCTATGATGGTGGCGCCATCTGGTGTGATGCCTTGCAACTAAGTGGCCACCTGTCGTCGATCTCTGCAACTGCTGGGTGCAAACTACCAACATGGCGGACGCTGGTCACTCGGGTGTTGCGGAGCGGCTTCTTCGCCGCGGCATCGTTGATTTTCGAATAAATTGTTTCTCTCCACTCTATTTCTATCTTTTTATTTTATTTTCTGCCTATTTTTTATTTTTTATGACCACGATTATCCGGAAACGCACATCTTGGTCTGGACGCAAGATAGACATTCCCCAATTAGTGTGATGGCTCCCTGGAGGGTGCTGATTAATGTGGGGGGTCCCAATTAGCTCTAATTGCTAATTAATGGCGTCCAGGCCAGATGTGCGTTTCCGGATAATCGTGGTCAGTACTTACTATATTAAGGACACCAACCATTTCCTCGAATTACTTAGCAAATGTGAACCACCCAATGCAGGCTTGCTTGTAACGCTAGACGTTACCTCCGGTAACACTAACATCCCACATGAGGATGGCGTGCTAGCAGCGGAGGCGGCGTATCTGAAGTACTCCGATCGCGCGGTTGACCAATCTGTATTACCAACTCTACTCAACTTGATCCTCAAAAATAATAACTTCGAATTTGACGGCCGCCACTATCTACAAATAAATGGCACAGCTATGGGAACTAAGATGGCACCAACGTACGCAAATATTTTCATGGGCGCGCTAGAGGAAAAATTTCTAGCCGTGCGCGACAAAAAACCTAGTCTATACAAACGCTTCCTGGACGACATATTCATGGTTTGGCCCACTCCGAAAAAGATCTCACAGGATTCATTCGCGATTTCAACCTGGTACACCCCGCCATGAAGTTCACCCACTCCTTCTCGGCAACGACTGTTAATTTCCTAGATGTAAAAGTAACCTTAACCGAGAAGGGATTTTCCACTGACCTGTACCGAAAGCCAACCGATGCTCAGCAGTACCTTTCCTTTAACAGTTGCCACCCGCGCCATACTAAATTCGCCACTCCTTATAGCCAGGCACTCCGATACAGGAGGATCTGCTCGGACGACGATGTTCTAAACAAAAACCTCGCGGAATTAGAGCAGACCTTCGTTAATCGTAATTTTCCACCCAGTCTAGTAAAAGACGCCCTGTCCAAAGCACAACAAATAGACCGGATGAACTTATTCGGTAAACGCAACGACGAACCCAAGGGCGACCGCGTAAACCTTGTTCTTACCTTAGGTGCAGGCGCGGGTAATATTAACAGTATCCTCCACCGCCACCATAGCATCCTTCTGCAGTCTGAACGGACACGACACATATTTGCCGAGGAGCCACGAGTTACCCACAGACGTGCCCGCAACCTTCAAGATAGACTAGTCAACTCCAAAGTTCCCAAACCATTAACACCTATACGGCGGGATGCCATCCATGCAATGGTAAAAGATGCCAAATATGCAAATCAATGCAAAGCTGATGATGATTCGTGTTTTAATTGCGCAGCAGTAACTACGACCATAATGCGCCAAGACCATGATAAAAGCATTAACAATTTAAGAGAAAATGATCCAGTGATTCATTAAAGAGTATAAGGATTTCATTAAAACTAACGCATTACCAATCGAAAGGCATAAAAGAAAGCTGTAAAGCTAGAGTGCATTTAAAAGACCAATGTTTTGGAAGAAGTTAAAAACCCGTTCAAACGGTACGAAAGCTTCATCCCCTAGTAAAAGGGAAGGATGGAGAGGTAAATGGTATGTGTAAAACTCATGGAAATGACGGTGTCGGTGGGTTTCATACAATGGACATGCGATGAGAAAGTGGAGGACGGAACTGTATACGCCACACTGTGTGCAGAACGGGGGATCCTCCCTACGGAGGAGGTGACCGTGCGTCAAATGGGTGTGGCCAATCCTCAGCCTTGCGGAAACAACTTCATGGAGACGATTATTAAAAACGTACATTGATTTCCCTATAGTGGGTTTAACTAAATGGAGTTTATTCTCATGTTGTGTAGCCCAGTGCTGCTGCCACCTGCTATTTATGATTCTCCTAAGTGCTAGACGGAGGTCATGAGAGGGTACGTCAAAGTGGCTGATCTCAAATGAAAGGGCCGCTGTGGCAGCTGTGTCGGCAAGTTCGTTCCCGGGTATACCAACATGACTGGGTACCCAGAAGAAAGTTAAAGAAAATCCCTTTTTTATCACCCTACCGGAAAGGCACTGTGCCCTGCGTACGAGAAGGTTCTTTGATATACCTATGTTGCCTATTGCTTTAAGACAACCTAGAGAATCTGTGTAGATGACTGATGACTTGATATGATATTGTAAAATATAGTTCAATGCGGTTATTATACCATATATCTCAGCACTAAAAATGGATAGGCTGAAATGGATAGTACATGAGGTAGACGATATGAACGTGTACACCCATCGGTTACCATTGCGCATGATACAGCGGTAACAGTTTTTGAACCATCTGTATAAAAAGCTCTGTGTTCACCAAGACTTCGTTTTAGGGACTCGAACTCCTGCTGGAGTACGACAGGTGGTGTGTCCTGCTTCCTCCATTTCGTCAATGTGCAATTAAAACGTGGAGGAGACTGCCACGGCGGAATACGTGAGCTAGCCTGTACTACCGTGGAATCGCAATGAGGGAAGTTGTAAGCCTCACATCCCTGAAGGACACGCATGCTGAATGGAGGGACAACGTTGTGTTTATTAAGGAAAAGCTGTTTGTAGGATGTGTCTTCGACACAGGGAATGGCTGGGTTATGGGTGTATCCCTTTACCCTCAAGAAGTATTGGATGGATAGGTAAAACCTCCTCCTTTCTAGCGACCATTCGTTGCTTTCAACATACAGGCTTTCCACTGGTGATGTGCGGAAAGCCCCAAGAGCCAGACGCAGGCCTAAATGATGCACCGGATCAAGGGCCCTAAGCACAGATTGGCGAGCTGAACCATATACAACACACCCGTAATCAAGTTTGGACCGGATTGTTGAAGCGTAAACTCTGTAAAGGGTCTGGCGGTCTGCACCCCACGATCTATGGGACAAGATTTTCAAGATATTTATAGATTTTGTGCATTTGACTTTTAGGTGTTTGATGTGGGCCAGAAATGTAAGCTTCGTGTCAAAGATGACTCCGAGGAACTTGTGCTGGTCTTTTACCTGGAGGTCACACCCATTTAACTTAAGTGAGAGTGAGGGAAATAATCCTCGAACCCTTGAAAAAAGAACGGAGATAGTTTTCTCGGTTGAGAAGCTGAACCCGTTTTGAGTTGCCCATCTACTCAGCTTGTTTATAGCGACTTGCAGCTGCCTCTCACACACTGTTAAATTCGTCGAGGAGCAACACATTTGAATGTCGTCTACGTATAAAGAGTATGTTATGGAAGGTGGGATAACTTGTGCAACAGAATTTATTTTTACAAGGAAAAGGGTGACACTGAGAACGGAGCCCTGTGGGACTCCATTTTCTTGCATAAATGGACGAGAGAGAAGTTCGCCAAGGCGGACTCTAAATGATCTATCCAGCAGAAAGTTAGCGATACATCTCAGAAGGCGACCACGTATTCCAAGGGAATAAAGATCTTGGAGGATACCATACCGCCACGTGGTATCATAAGCTTTTTCAAGATCAAAGAAAACTGATGCACAGTGGCGCCTTCTGACAAAAGCTTCTCGAATGGTTGTTTCTAAACGAATGAGATGATCGGTTGTTGAGCATCCCATTCGAAACCCACACTGAAATTGCGACAAGCAGTTATTCTCCTCCAGATAGTGCACAAGACGGTTGTTAACAATTCGTTCAAATGTCTTTCCAATGCAGCTCGTGAGGGCGATCGGCCTGTAACTACTTGGCGTTGAGGAATCCTTTCCAGGTTTCAGGATTGGGATGATGGTAGCAGTCTTCCAAGCAGATGGTATCGTGCTCCTGGACCAAACTTTGTTAAAGAACTCAAGTAGAGAAATTTTAGACTGAAATTTTAGAAAATTAGACTTTAGAAAATTTAGTTGTAGCATTGAGTAGGAGACCCTGTCTGGTCCTGGGGATGTGATGTTTCGAAATGATAAAGATCTGAGAAGCTCCACCATTGTAAAGGGCTGGTTATACAAAAACTCTTCACCACCATTCATTGGAATTACTCGTTTTTCTGCGTTGGATTTTATTGTTCTGAATTCCCTAGAATAATGTGATGAGCTTGAGACATTTTCAAAGTGTTCTCCAAGAGCATTGGCCTGTTCTTCTAGGCTGTTGTTTGACTGGCCATTAATACGTAAAAGAGGGATGCTGTAACCGATATGCTGTCCCTTGATCTTTCGGATTCTATCCCAAACAATTTTGGATGGGGTATGACCGGTTAAAGATGACACGAAACTGCTCCAAGATGAGCGCTTTGCTTGTTTGCGTGTCCATCTTGCTTTGGCCCTCGCTTTCTTAAAAAGCACGAGGATATTTGCGGTTGGATATCTTCGGAATATACCCCAAGCACGGTTTTGAAGTTTGCGTGTCTCCTCACATTCGGCCGTCCACCAAGGCTTTGGGCGCTTGGGCAGGCGGCCAGAAGACTGTGGAATACTTTCAGTTGCTGCTTGTACGATGACATTTGTGATGAGGTCGTTAGCATCCTCAATTGCTACATGATTCAATGGGATTAAAGTAAGGTCGCACTTCTCAGTAAAAGAACTCCAGTCAGCGTCCTGGAGTCTCCATCTGGGAGGACGTATTGTAAGTGTATTAACCCCTGAAAGATATTTTAAGATCACTGGCAAGTGGTCGCTTCCAAGAGGGTTTGCCTCAACTCTCCATTCTACATCCTGCAAAAGCGATGGGCTGCAGAAGGACAGGTCCAAAGCAGGGAAAGTCTGAGTTGAGGTATGTAAATAAGTTGGTGATCCTGTGTTTAAGAGGCAAATCATGGATGATGAGAGAATTGCTTCGAGTATCTGACCCCTGCAGTCAACCCTTACGCTGCCCCAAAGAGGATTATGGGCATTAAAATCGCCCAAAAGGAGAAAAGGCTGTGGCAACTGGCTGCATAAATTTTCTATGTCTGTTTGCATGATGGTTGTTGCTGGTGGCAAGTAAACAGAGCAGACTGTCACCATTTTATCGAGACAGACCTGCACAGCTACAGCCTCCAATTCTGTCACTAACTGTACTTGTTTGGTTGGAAAGCATGTTCGTGTAATGATGGCTACACCGCCGGATGCACGAGCTGCGTCAGTTCGATCTTTTCTGAAGATGTTATGTCTGCGAATAGGGTTCGGAGCTTTTTTTCTTTAGATAAGTCTCCTGCAGACAGAAACATGCCGCGTTGTAGCGGTCAAAAAGATCGTTCACGTCATCTAGGTTTGACAGTATTCCACGGCAGTTCCACTGAATAAAACTTTCCATTATAATCAATGAAATAAAGATGGCGAGCGCAGTACAAAGAAGGAGGGAGACGTGGAAAACTTTGCTGAGTAACTTGGGAAAGAGGACTTGCATTTAAGGGGCTTGAACTCTTCGCAGTTGTTGTTTCTGCTGTTCATTTGCTTTCGCGCCCCTTCCCCTGCCCTTCTCTCTCCTTTCTTTCCCTGGCATATCAGGAAACAACGTCTTGGGTTTGGAATGTATGGTCTGACATTGCAACTGAGGTAACCAGCCTTTGTATTAGAAGGTAACGCATGTAGTTGAAAAGAAAGAATAATGTGCTTGGTTGGGATTTCCTTACCATCCCTCCTCATAATGATCCGTTTTGCAGAGACCACGCCCTGCTCACTCAGTCCATCTTCAATCTCAGATTCTGTGCATTCGATGAGTTCATCTTCTGATATTACACCTTTGGTTATGTTCAGTGTGCGGTGTACGTTAACATTTACAGGTATGTTCCCGATGTTTGACAGTGTCTGTAGTGCCGTGCTTTGATGTTTGTTCTGTACTTCGACCTGGATATCCCCAGCATTCAGTTGTCTTGCGTTGTAAGATTTACCGATTACTTTTTCGAGTTCCTTCGCCACAACAAAAGGAGAAATTTTCGCAAGTGGCTTTCCCTCTTCCTTAGACTGAATTATTAGGAACTTCGGAAACCAAGGGTCTGGAGACAGATCAAGCAGATTCGGTTCAGGTCTCTCGGTGCGGCTCCGTTGTAGGCGCCGATCAGTTTTTTTAGAGCGGTGGTTATCCATGTACGAAGATATTATTGTTCAGTGCAGCAGGCGTGTCGCCCACCATGGAGCCCAACTTGGGGAACGTGCCCCGCACGCTAACACTTACCTCTGCACTATACCCTAGTGCAGCTTCTGGAGAGTGAAAAGACTGCCCAAGGTTGACCCTTGCCGCCAAAGAAGGTGAAGGGAGGAAAAGGAAGACAGTGAAGGAGTGGAGAAAGAAAAAGTAATGAAAAGGGAGATGGCGACTAGGTGAATAATCCTGGCCGGGCCTTCCAGGACTACCCGACTATGGGAAGCAGGGGCCAAAGCGGTGTGTTGCTTTCCCGGAGGGGCCCCGAAGGGTCCAAAACAACCTCCGGGTCCACTCAACCGCCAGGATCCCCCTTTCCCCAGACACGGAAAAGCCACGCACAGCTATACGTGGGGGTCTCCCTCCTGCGGCGACCCAACCGTGAATGCAGGAGGGGGCTACTGCGACTGCTGCCGGGCGATGGGGGCGCCAATTTCCCGACGCCGGGTAATGCAAAGCACGGCAGCGGTCAAGAGTACAAACTCCGACTTCTCCCTTAAAATCAATGGCGACTTTGACTGTAACTCCAGTAATATTATTTATATCATTCAATATACAACATGCTCCGCGCAATATGTAGGTCAAAGTAAAAATTCATTTAGGATTCCATTCAATAACCACCGATCAGATGTTTCGAAAAAAGGTAGCCTCCCGGTTTCCCGCCATTTTAGTCGACCCGGTCATTCCATTAATAACGTTGCACTTTTTATTT